>NW_017387324.1:300274-340363 GCF_001636725.1 Cordyceps fumosorosea ARSEF 2679 | reverse complement strand
TGATATGGGAGCAGGCAGGATGGTTGAAGCGGAAAGGTTGAGAGAGACAATGGTCGTATGCGTTTGAGTGGGATCGAGGGTCGTCGGGACGGAAATGTCAGGGTAAAAACTAAAAAAGCGGGGGTTCCTCGCTTGGGGTTGGAGGCTCTTGGTGTTGTGTGGCGCTGGTACTGGCGGATGGAGTAGACGTTGACTGGGGTTGGAAATGGATGTGGGAGGAAGGGACAAAGACAAATGCCCGAATGTCGGGGCGTGCCTGTTGTTTGTGGAAGAAATGGAGCGTGCCGCACGGGAGTGCTCTGTGCCTTTCTTCTTGCTCCTCTTGAGAGCCTCGCACACGTCACCGAGTCACAAAGAGGCCGCCTGGAAACTTGAATGGGGTTATGGTGACGGTGACGGGGTGGACAATCTTGCGGGTGGCGGGTGCGCATGTACATGTTGTACGTGTAATGAGGCGTTGTGGCTGAGCAGGGCACGTACTCCAAGGTACGTACCAGACACACCCCCGTATTCGTACACAGCGAGGATCTAAGGTACGGGACTAGAATCTGTCATTATTCATCACTCAAAACCAATCATCTATCAAATACATAAATATCTCGCTTCTTATTATGAAACCCACTCGGATCTGACCCGAATTGCTCTGCAACATCTCTGGTATCAACAGGTCCCGCCGGCGAGATACCAAATCGCACCCGCTCACCCGTTCCTTGTCCCCAACGTGGAATTGGTGCGACTCCCAATCCCATCCAGCCGTTTTACTGTCGTCGATATGTCTCTCCATTCCTATCCGATGGTACATCCCATCCGCATGGCTTTCGACAAACATCAAGACTAACTCTGTAAAGCCAACTGGCGGAGGATCTCCACGCTTTGTGCCCTTCGACTGCCCAGTGACTGGATCTTCAATGAGCTCTTGGTGGCGCCCAATATTGACGACCCATTTGTCTCTGCGACTACACGCTGTTTTGCTGGTTTGTTGAAGCCGCTTGAAGCGAGCTGGGATCTGGTTCCATTCCAATGCAAATCCGCAAGTTCAACGACCTTCGCTGCTCGCGCAGAAAATATGAAATATCCCCTGTCGTTGACCTTGCCAAACGGTGCACCCCTGCTGTCCCATCTTTCACGGATGAGCTCAGGGGTAGCCTTTCTTCCGTCAGGTGTCATCACGTATGCCCTCCCGCTCTCTGATGTTTCGGGCATAACGAGCAGCGTCGAGAGATGTGGCGACGGAGGCAGCTCAGGCGCGATATACAGCCAGTTTGCAGCTTGTCCATTGCGGTTCGTGAGTTCCTGGAGCAGCCTGAGTGTTGCCTTGACGCGATCCTCTGCTCTGAAGTCGCCCACAGGAAGCGTGACGCCAAACAAACCCATAATACTGAGTATCATGTCCACCGGGCGTGACGAGGTCCTAGTGTATGCTGCACGCCAAATGTCTACCCCATGCAGGCTCATGGCCCGCCGCAGCAGGGAGGCTTGACTCTCCCGAACGATGCGCACTGGAAAATACGAGTGCTATTCCCACGGCTCTAGACCCGGCTGGTGATACTTGAATGCGCCAGTCCAGCCCCAAATCATGTGGAAAATGTCGAAAAGGGGACCCATCGCCGAGTACCCCGGTACTAGGATGTTCTGAACGGGGTTGTGCCTTGTTAGTCGAAGGAACCTCTTGAACCCTTCACTCAGTTCTGGAGTTTCCAAATATTTTCGAAGAAACTCGTCGAAGGTGGGATCGGTGAAACTGAAGACACACTTCAATCGTTCCCCCTCGCGACCACCGGGTGCGACTGCTTCTTGGAGCGTCCAAGCCCGGTCCGCCCAACATGTCGTGTCGCTGACCTCTGCAAGGCGCACTAGACCTCCAGGAACCACGAGGCACATCTGGCATTTTGCATAAAAGTCATGCATGCGCTGGATCTGCCACGTTTTGTCTTGCTTGTTGTCCTGCAGGATGCAGAGCCTATCTATCCACACCGGGATAACTTGCCCACGCGTGCAGCCGTACAAATGGTACGTAGAACATCGATACTGGTTGGATCCGCATGTTCTGCACCGACGACCCCGAAACTACCCTCTGGCGGGGTCGTATCCGGCGGCATCTGTAAATCTCTCCATGGATAGGATACCACAGAGTATGATATTTCGGAGAGAGGAACGTCGGCATATTCTAAAATGCACAAGGAAGAATGGTCTAGAAGGGCATCGCCATCGAGAAACCGCAGACTGCATAGGATGGAGTCGAGGCCGATGATCGTATCTGGGAGCTTATCGAGTGAAAAATCGCAAACGATTGAAGGCACAGTTAGTTCGAGTGGCTTGTTCATCATTCTTACTCTCCGTATTTTTAACAAGAACAACGGTCAAGGGAGATGGTTACACAAAAGAAGAAGAGGAAGAATTTGGCACAGGAAAGCTCGGCGTGAGGGGTTGTGCGGTCTCTCCCGCTATGGAGGTGGCGAGAGCTGAAAAGCAGTGCAACACATCAGTCAACCCTATGGCAGACAATAAAACACTCATTAAGCGAGTACAATTTGGTACGTACCTCAAATTTACAATGCTCCGTACCTTGTGTAGCGCAAGATGTCCATTACAGCTCCTTGAGTTACTGAACTCCCGAGTAATCTGTTTGTTACAGCTGCACCCCTTGCATCCCAATCCAAGCAAATGATGGAAACGCCGACCTTCGGACATTGCTTGATAGACAGCACATGCCAAGACAGCCAGCACTGTCATGATTACCTCGTTACGCAGCATGGAGCAAGACATGGATGAAGACGCAACAACGCCCGCGACCTGGCGACAGCTTCGCAAGTGCACGTAATCCTGCTAGGCGTGTAAGTACTGGAAGACCAGCTGCGTCTTTGCCTTGTATCCCCCCAAGACTCTGCATGCAAAGCCTGCCAGCGCCGACCGGGCGCCTGCCGCGCATCAGCCAGGAACCTGCCGAACAGGAAGCCATGGCAGTCGCCGGCGGCACTCGAGACAACAGCGCTCGACTTGCCCGCGTGCAAGATGCCATCAGAATTGTTCTTTTCAACACGGAAAATGCAGTCACCCCCAACTATGAGCAAGTGTGAACGAAGGCACGCTTTGCCACTGTCCGATACCACTCCCAAGTACATCAAGGCATCAAGGCCGCGCCAACGTCAACCCAGAAATTTCTGCAGAGTTCCCTGGTATCACGACTGACATTAAGAATCACTTTCAGGATATCGATATGGCTTTTTTTAGAGCTTAGGTGAGGAAACCTGGGACACCTTTTAGAAGGTGATGACTCGCCCAGCAAACATGTTGCGCAGGGCCTCTTTTTGTGATTTCTCCTCGCGGCACAGTCAACGGCTAGTTCTCAGTCACATTACTGAATCTGCGAGATCTCTATAATAAGAACGCTGGCATCACAGTCGCATGCGCTACCTATAGTCCGTACGAAAAAAAGAGTCTCGCCTGTGTTTTCCGTCTCCTCCGTCCTGTTGCTGGAGGGGGAGGGGTGACTAATACTGCTTCACCCGGTGTGCACTATGCTCTGTGACCAAACCGTGGTACTCCTTCTCTGTCTGCAGCGGTCGTGGTGCAACTGTAATTTGCACAACATCAGTTTGGAAGCGGAAGCGGAAGCGGCCCAATCTGTTACTCATCCTGGTCTCACGACTAAATGCTGGCCTCATGACCAGGCGTCTTTTACCAGTGCTTGTACGCCGTCGCTGTGATATCAATAGCAAGAGACATCCAGTCACCGCCTTCACCTCCTCAACTCTCTCGTATTTCAGTGGCCTAACGGGCAGCATGTGTAGATTCACGCGTTGGCCATGGCAATCAAGTAGCACCATTAGGTCAGGCGCTACTGACAAGGAGTCTGTCCCTGCGTGATTGAGTCTGCTGAATTCTACCTTGTTTATCCAGCCCGTGCGAGTATAAATAGCGTATTGCCCGCTCCAATCTGCCACAGCAATCATCAACATCTCCATTTCTACTCCATCCAGAGATGAAAAAAGCAACGGCCAACCGACGACACGGCTCCTTCTCAAACACGTACTCAACTACGATTACAGCCTCTGCCACCACTATCACTACCACGGTCACCAATATTACTGCCGCTGCTCCGAAGCACGACTGCTGTGGTTGAGATGCGGGGGCTGGGTTGAGGAGGAGGGTGTTGATCGAAGCCATGTGGCGCATGTTCCCTAACAAAATAGGTAGTTTACCCTAGAATCTAGCAAAATTTACCTTGCATTGCAGACCGTTAGTTGCCTGTGCTACAGATAACAAACAAGAGGGCCAAGGGGCTGCAGTTGAGGCTGAATGATGATGCCTTGGGCTAAAGAAAAGCCTTGGTCAGTCTAATCAAACCATTATTCGTAAGAAAGTGATGCGAGCGTAGAACAAGGGTCTGTACCAGGCATATGCTTGGCCAGCCGCAGGTGATGGTGAAATCGTGAACCTGCAAGTCTTGATTGATGCCCCAAGATTGATTGACTTGGGCTGCTATTTTTAGCTAGCGGTGGTTACCTTCAACCAGCCACCAACTAACCTGGAATGCTGCTAGCTTTGCTCTAATCAACGCCAAGCATCTTGGATGTGACCTAATAAATAGGTAGCCAAATCCTCGATCGCAATTCTTGTTTGTAGTTGGCACATCATATCAAGATTAACTCCAATCTAAAGAGTAGGTGAGCGAGCAGCTCCAGTTGGAAGTCCTCTGCATATGGACTCGGCGCCTACCTATCCGAGTGACCTGATAAATGTACAGTACAGCACGGCATATCAAGGAACACCGATTGATAGTCAAGTGCCATGATATCTGTCCGGAATGCCTTGCACAAGTGTAAATTTTACTCTTGGAGCATACGCAGATATGTATGTAGGTAGTAGGTCTGGGAGGTAGTCATTGTGAGGAAGGAAAGTGCTGTAGCCCCTAGGCCCGCTTCCACCACCGTGAGTGCTGCCAAGCAGGCTCTTGATAGTTTCATCTTGCTTCTGTGCTCAAGCTGCTGTCCCAAGATCGAGCCTCAATATCCCCTTCAAAATTTACTGCCGAGCATTTTAGGGCATTCAAGGAAGCCAATGCTCAAGTGTCGAAAGAGTCAGACGTGATGGCATCAATCATTCCCATTATCGAAGGCGAAATCGGCGATCGGAAGTGGGCAGCAGGTGATGTAGCATTTACAAACCTTGACGCCTTGACCGACGGAACACTTGTGCCAGGGAAACCAGACAGATACTACGGCGCTCGCCCTGAGCAGCTGAGGCGAGATATTCGCGTGGCGCTCGACAGCCAAATTGTACCTTGCAGCCAGCACGACCTGCCTATGGCTTCCAACTTCTTCCTTCAAGTGAAAGGACCCGATGGCACTATGAAGCTGCACTCGGCGCGCGGGGTATGCACGGCCTGCGAGCATACGCTGCTGACGCCGACGACGTGCTCTTTGACAACAAGTCTTATACTCTGACTTCGACGTACAAAATGGGACTACTGACGATGGATGCCAGCACAGGGTGTTTTTTACCTTTAAGCAGCACTGATGATGGTGTGACAATCTTACTCTTACAAAAGCAAAAGTACCATACTCAATGCAGCTACAGTAGCTGCGAGATCCGGTGCGACCTTGGCGCGCGTATGTCAGCTACGATACGATAGTAATACACGCTTGCTTGAACGAAAGAATCGAAGGCCTCGGGAGTTGAAATCGGACACTACTAGCATCGCCTCGATCCGTGTGAGCCAACGCGAAGAACGCCTCTTGCGCGGCGACATGGCCGTTCTGGTATAGCGTGTCATAGGGCGTTATAGGGCGGTATAGGACACTGTGGGGGAACGATGAAAAATGACGTGCGCTATATGCCGCCTGGCGACGGTATTTCCGGTCCACTTGCTCATGTTCGTTGCTCGATCCCGAAGCTTTCCCGAGATGCGACACAGCTGCAGGACAAGCCGAGTGCCTGGGAGTATGTGTTATCACAGATCATCTAGATCTTGACTGCCACCTGTTTCGAGCCATTCGCCAGATTCATCGCAGCAAACGTTTGCTTCGTGGAGTGATGCTGTGCTTCCCCAGCCAAGATGTTCCGCGGAAATGTTCAAGTCAGTCGGTTATTAGTCAATGAAATCCCTTGGGCCGCCACGGCGTTCGGAGACGTGGGTCTGCCCAGACCAGCAACTGCCAGCTCCAGCACGGCATCGGTCGGCGCCGTCTCTCGTTTGTCGCGCTCGCGCCCTTGTCTGATGTTTGATGAGGGAGGGGACACAAAAAAAGTCTTTGCTCCTCCTCCTCGTCATCCTCCGTCCCATCAGCCATCCGGTCTCCCATTCCGCCTTGAAAAGAAACCCGAGCCCCTGCATCCTGCCGTGCGCTGTGAGAAGCCCTCCCCCAGTGACTGCTGTCCTTAGAGCGGTGGCCGCGACCGCGACGCTGCTGCGCACGTCAATCACCACACACACCGGCAACCATGCGTCGACCGAATTCCCATCACGCATGGAACTTTGACATTGATCGATACCTCGATCCAATCGTTCCCGCGCCGCCATGGCGCTACCTGCCCTACCCAGTCGCCCACTTCCTGGGCTACCGCAAGACCAAGCCCGCCAACACGGGCAACATCATGCCCACCTTCTGGGCCTTTATCGGCATCTTCTGCGCCATCATCATTGTCCAGGTCGTCTCGACGCACATTCCGAGCTTTGAGAGCCACCATGTGCCCGCTATCGTCGGGTCGTTTGTGCGTTGGCCCCCCCCCGCGTGCTGTGTCGCGCCGTACCCCTCCAAGCAAGTCCCGTCGTCCGTTCGTCCGCTGACCATCATTCCCAGGGCGCCACCGCTGTCCTCGAGTTCTACGCCATAGAGTCTCCGCTCGCGCAGCCTCGCAATGCATTCATCGGTCAGTTGCTGGCGTCCGTCATTGGCGTCGCCGTCGCGAAGCTGTTCCTCCTCAGCAACCACTTCGACAGCATCCAGTACGTCGGCGGCGCGCTCGCCTGCGCCGCCACCACCTCCCTCATGGCCCTCACCAAGACGGTCCACCCGCCCGCCGGCGCCACTGCGCTGCTCGCCGTCGTCGACGACCGCCTCCTCGGCCTCGGCTGGTTCCTCATCCCCGTGATGGCGCTCGGCTGCACGCTCATGGTCGCCGTCGCCCTCGTCGTCAACAACATCGAGCGCCGCTTTCCCGTCTACTGGTGGACGCCGGAGACGCTGCACGCCAAGCGACCGATCCTGCACCGCGCCAAGGAGGAGGATCCGGAGAGCCTGGCGCCGGCTGGCAGCGCGACCACGGCGGAAGAGCCGAAGACGATTGGCTCCGAGACGGAGGATGGTGCGGAGCCGTCGCCGGAGACGTTGGCGGACATCTTGCACCGCAAGCACGAGCACAACGAGGTCGTAATCCGGCCGGGCGATGTCGTGGTACCGCAGGAGATGTATCTGACGCAGGAGGAGGTACAGTTGCTCGAGACGCTTAGCAGACGTCTGTAGACGACCGCGGCAGCAGGTCGTGGACCGACCGACCGATGGTGACCATGATGGGGATGCTTGAATTTTGCATTGCGTGGCGACATCTTAGTTTAATATATACCTCATCTGATTCTCTTATCAAGATAACCCAGTTCCACTCCCCGTCTAGCCGTGCATGCCTTATCTCAACCTGCGTCGATCGAACGCCCTTGCCTTATCTCCAACCCACGCTAGCCTCGGCTATGGCAAGCCACACTTTGCTTGATAAGATGAGATGAAAAACAATAGAGAGTTTAATGCCGGATTTTTAATGGTGACTATTTAATCATACTTGGCCGAGACCGATCTCGCGCCGCCGCCATGTGTGTAGTTTCAGGCAGCCGCCGCCATCAAATTCCACCTCAGCAGTCACCTCCCAGTCTCTGGTTTAGAGTTTGGCATGACCAGCTTTATGAACCATATTCTTAAGAATACTGAGATACTTGCCGCACATATATAAAGCCAAGCCTTTCTTCCATTGACTTCCGCCTGCAAGAAATCGGAAAAAAGAAAAAGAAAATGGAAACACAACGCCGTGGTACCTCAGAAACACTCGCTCCGTGCTGGTGCCTTGCCACGAGGGCCTCACGGCCTCACGACAAGACTTAGATTGTCCACGCAGAGAAGCAGGAAAGCGACTCCAGTCGCTTTGAAGTCCAGTATGGCGTGTCCCATGGATACTGGAAAGACCTCCTCAACATCCTCGTGTTGAGCGTCTGTGGAGCGCCAGGCCTCGAGTACGACCTGGACGTGCTGAATGTGAAAGACGATTTTTCGCAGGATACTCGCGATCGAGAAGCGATGCCACCGCAGAGAAGGCAAGCGAATGGACAAAGGAGACAGAGCATAACTACACTCACCCGTCAGATGGGCTCAAGAAGGGAGAGGTATCAGCCCGCTTCCCAATTGGGGGCCAGATAAGCAGGTATACAAGAGCAAAAAGCAAATCGAGCAAGAGAGGCACGAAATGGCCACCGAAGCGTTCAAGACGATCCCTGTCTCCAGAGTGCTACACCTGGCCATCGCACGCCTCTTTGCCGAGCAACTACGAATCGATACGCATGCCCTGAGGCAAGGCGATGCTCAGGCCCGTGGGATGATTTCGCTTTGCGCCAAGTGGGCGCCTTCCGACGATCGCTTTCACGACCGTCACACATACATCGTGAGCTCGATTGCCGAGATTCTGCATCTGCGAGATCAAATTGCGGCTCTTGAGTCGACAGACGACAGACGATCGCGAAACGTAGCTTCGACATGCCGGGGAGCTTTATAGATGAGACGCCTTGGCGCTGCGCAAGCACCTAGAAGTCGTGGAGCGAAAGATAACGGCCAAGATGTGTGGCGAGATTGCAACTACAGCAAGGTTCCGTCGCTGGCCATGGACTTGCACAAGCGCGCCTTTATCATGAACGACGGCGACCACGTTAAAAACTATCTTGTCGACGTTGGGCTCGAAAAGGCGACCATGTCCGGGGCTACCATGACGCCGGCGGCCGTTGTACACCAGATAGAGGAGTTGCCATTGGATGCGGGAACTAAGCTGAACAAAGGCAATCTTCCGTATCTGAAAGCCAGGGAAGTTTCGAAGCACCAGATGAATGATATGAATCTGCAGTTTCTGGAGGGGCAGTGGAAAGCCATTGTCAAGCAGATGAAGGAGTCGGGCGCGCTCGAGTCGTGCCTCGCCGTGTGCGACATCTCGGGAAGCATGGATGAAGGGATATCCAAAGACGGACCAATTATATCGACGCCACCGCCGGGCCCTCCATGCTCGTCGCCGAAACCACAAAGGCCCCCTTTCGCGGCAGCTTTGTCACTTTCTCTGTGCAACCCGAGCTGGTCCGGTTGAACCTGGACTCCTTCGGTGAAAAGTCGGCTCACAGAGATGTTCCGGTTAGGCTGGGAGCTCGACTTGCGGAACCCGAATTTTGTGAGCATCTTCCGCGACCTCATCCTGCCCGCGGCCGATGCTGGCAAGGTCGCCCCCGCGGGCATGGTCAAGCGCGTCTTTGTCTTCAGCGACATGCAGTTTGACGAGGCGGAGGAGGGCGCCGCCGCGCATTGGAGGACGTCGTACGAGGTGATTCGCGATCTCTGCGCTGCCGAAGGCTACGAGGTGCCGGAGCTGGTGTTTTGGGACCTGAGCGGGAACTCGACAACGCCGGTGACGGTGACGGACGAGGGCACGGCGCTGGTCATCGGGAACTCGCAGGCGCTACTGAAGATGTTCATGGACGGCACCTCGTGGCGCGGTGAGGATAATGGGGATGTGGCGACGCGGGATGAGGAGGGAGACGGCGATACTGTGGTAGTTGAGACGGCCGAGACGACGCCACGCTCGATTCTAGACAAGGCGATCGGGCACCCGGCGAATAGCATGTTGAAGGCGTATGACTGAGCGCAGGTTGGAAGAATGGGTAGGAGCCTGTTGATAGATGGATGTCTGGTGAAATATCGACTATTGCATCTAGTTGGATTGCCAAAGACAGCAATGAATAGACTGTGATAACAGACAGATTGACAGGAGATCTTGCATCGATCTCCAAGCACAAACAAGACCCGTCTGGTAGGTGGGCTGGGCTGTCCTATGTTACGAGGTATTGTGCGATACTGGGTCTGGCTTTTGCAATTTCCAAAGGCCTGCCATCATGCCGGCATGTACAATGCCAGAAGACAACGACGATCAGAGAATACAAGAAATGTGGGAAAATGTCCATCTTGTCGCCCCGATCCCATATGTGGTCACTACGCAGGGGGAGGAGTCTCGTTAAAACGACGTGACCCAGTTTACCAACCCGGGCATGCGCAAGGTCGGGCATCATGCGCGATGTGCCAATCTTCGAGCCATCAAGGTTTTGGCTACAAGCTTCGGTTCCGTTGCGTTGGCTGCGACGCAAAGATACGAAGGAAGCTGGTTTGCCATCTACGAGGGAGGGATGACACATATGTAGCAAGAGAGTTTGTTATCCCCGTACAAGGGCGGTTTCGAGAATTGTTGCGAAAGCCGCGGCCTGGGAGAAGGGTTGGTGGAGTTGGGCAGCCCACATCTAGATAGATCGACACTCGCGAGGGGAGGGTTGCGATCGGCGGGCGTTGTTGACCTTGCAACGGGAATATGGCAAAGGGGGAAAATCAAGATTTGAGTTCCGTGACGGCTTGATACTCCCGGACGCGCCCGGCTGTTGACTCCGTGCGGTGGCGAGTGGTGTACACCTTGGGGTGGTGGGGTGGTAATGGCAACATCATGGATGCTAAGCCCACGGTGCGCGATATACATCGCCGACTGGATGGACGCTGTGAGCTCTTCGGGGCGGGATGCTGTTATCGAAACTCTGCACACGTGAAAGCTGTCGGGGATTTCTCCGGTCAGGTAGTTCGGTGTAATAAGTGCGGAGCCGAGTGCGACTGTGAAGCCCGTGTTCAATGGCTTGCGACCCCCTCCTCGAACTATTTATTCTTTTCATTGTATCCATTAAAGAAATGCAGGCCATTAGTTCTTCCGAACCGTCTTCTGGATATAATTACGGCCCCGTGAGCCGTAGCCACCCCGTTGCACGCCACAGGAAAACTCCGGCCGCCATACATGAAAGAGGCAATACCGAAGGAATAAAAGCAGAAAAAAAAAACGTGGTCCGAACAGGGGTGTATAGATTGAGTGGTTCCAAAAATAAAATTTGGCCTGTTTTTGCTCTTCTCGTCGCTTTCCGAAAAGGGTATCCCGAACTTCTCGGCCCCGTCGAGCCGAACGGGGCTCAAGGCGGCTCTGTGCGGGACCATTTAATGAGAAAAAGAAATCACGTCTTGCTTGCTACGGTTGAGCCCTTTTGCCTCGTGCACCTTTGACCGCTTCTATAGGAAAGGTGCTCGTGAGGTGGTTACCTTGCAGAGATGCGATTGCCGCTGGTGTCGTGCTCGAATCACAAGCTGATTTACAAGCCGGGACTCTGCGACGAGTTGCATTCGGCCTGACGAGGCGCCCCACGACGGAATCTTCGGCACTGAGATGATTTTGACGGCTTCATGGTCGTCCAATCAATGACTGGCTCTCTGCGTTTCACGGCCGCGTGTTAGGGCGCCGTCGAAGGTTCGGCCAATTTGTGTCGCGATTCAAACGGGGAGGTCTGGCGTAGGCGTAGGAGGAACCTAGTAGCTGATCTCCTTGTGATGTGGCAGCTACGAAACATGATGAGCCAGCTGGAACCGACAGCCAAACTCCGCTACAACTTGACGAGGATGCGGCAGGGCCCGTATCGGCAAAGTTGGCAGCATCCCGCAGTCTAAGGCCGGGTGACGAATTGTCCTCATCTCTTCAGAATGGCCTGAATGAAGCGCAGCGTCGCCGACTCGGTACGCGGTCTAGACTCTGTACAGACCAGTCGCAGCAAGGGGACGAGTGTTGGAGTTGTCGTCGGGGACATGGCCCGCTGTCCTGATGTTGGTTGCGCATGAAGAAATGGTAGTTTTGGAAGGAGTCATGTGCATATTACATGGGAGTTCAGAGATGAGACGCAAGCTTTCGCGGGCAGGTTACGACGGCACAAGGGCAAGTTAGTGAATTGCCTAAATGCCACCAATGTAAACGAGGTAATAAAAGACGGTCAGGGTAACTTCAGGCCATGGCAAGAAGGAGAGCCACCACAAGAAAAAAGAATAAAGATGAAGAGAAAAAAAAAACGAAATGATCGCATCATGGAAAAAAGGCACCATGGGAGTTGGTCATCCCTGCGTCGTCACATCCCGGCAGCAGACCACACAGGGGTTGACATGCCAAGCTGCCTGAGAAGAGGCCCGTTATTGAAACGATAATCATGACGATTACTTGCCTGTCACCCAAGGCCAAAAATGGCCACGGTTCCAACTTGAGACTTGTCATCTGGCTCGTAAATTAGTTAGTGAGACAGCAGTTTGACGGGCGACGGAAGTTTTGTGATGTGTCTGAATCACGTGTGTTTCTAGGCTGGCACTGAGGCTTGCTATGATAAGCGGACGCCTCACGGTGGCTGGGCGGCTAGAGAAGTGGCAACTCACCAACAGCACTGGCATTCGAATTTTTTTCTCCGAGGACACGCCACCGCGACGGAGGCTGGCCTAGGGTTTATGGAACCAAACCCCGACCTGTCAGTAATGATCTGTTTGATTTGCTCTTCTGATTTCTTCTAACGCTTCTCGCAGGATGGACTTCGCATCGCATCAGGGGTGAAACAAGCTGCAAGGAGGGGTTTGAGATGGCTCGTCATCCAAAGGTTGCCTCACTCAGCAAGGGCCCAGCTCGCCACCAAGATAACCTCCCACCCGGGTCCCTCTAGGCTATGGTGGACACACACGGGCAGGATGCTACGCCTATCCGCTCTTTAGACTCCCCTTCCTTCCTCCGTCTGGCGCGAAGCCGGTTTTAGTTCACCGTGGACGGGTGCCCGCGGTGGAGTCGCCCGGCCGGGCGCCGCGATCAAGAGCCACCACCACGACGGTTCGAAGGCGTGAGGGAAGAGAAAAAGAGCGGAAACAGAGCCCACTCTTCTGCTATCAAAGATTTTTTATTAGCACCGACTCGCAACCATGTCCTCGTCCAATTGGGCCGCCAGCAGGCACCACCACTATCGGTCTGCCGCCCGCGCGACCGACTGTCACGGTAATTAGGCTTTGAAGCAAAAATCCACAGAGCCCAGGCACGACCGATAATGGCAAATTCTGCGGAAAGAAAAGATGGAACCGTCAGAGGCAGTGCCGCTGATTTGACCAGACAGACACGAGAAAACTTTTGTTTGACTCCTGGTTCGCCCTGAACTCGCAGTGGTATGCTCTTGGTCCCTGCCACCCCCACCACTATGCGATATGCGACTTCGGCCTACTGTGGTCTCTCGATCGTGTCCGACAGTTTCGTTGCATTTCTCAGCGACCCGATTTATTTGTCTTTAGCTAAGCTATATGTCTGTGGTCCGGGACTCTGCTCGCTCCTTTCCTCCTCATGCCACCTTACGAACGCTTTCTTCACTCTCTCTCGCAGAGGGTGAGACCTTGTCTTGGTTGCAAGAATCACCAACACTAGCGTCAACGATCATGGCGACACCACTACCACAGCCATCACCACCACCCTACGAGGCCAGCATCCCCCCGACTTCTGGTGACAGCCTGGGCGCTGCCCGCAAGGGCAAGAAGCGTGTTGGTTGGCATTCTGCCAGTGGCAGCTTTGCTGGTGTCTCCTCTTCCAAGGATGCCGCACTGTTACTCCCCGACCAGGTCTCCAACAATTCCACACCTTCTGTCCAAGGCACGGCACAGCCCGGAGCGCCGGATGCCCAGGAGCTCGCCATTGCGTTGACCAAGATCCTCTCGGAAAAGGATCAGCAGCCCGCTCCCGAGAGCAAGACGCCCTGGGACGGTGACACCTCCCCCCAAATCCCGGCTGCACAGACCCCGAACCTTGTTCGGCCCCCGAGACCTGCCCTGCGTCGTAACACTAGCTACGATGCTCCCAAAGAGCGCGAGGAGGCCGACCTCGCAGAGCAAAAGGCCAGTCAGCGTCAGGTTCGATCCATCACCGACGCACGGCAGCGGGCTGATCGTCTGGCCATGTCTGTGGGAGGGTACTCGTCACCTGTGTCTAAGCGTGGATCGCTCGACTCCAATGCTACATTCCAGTCCTTCCTCGATGATCTGGATGAGCGGCTGGGTTATGACGGTTCACAGGCACCTAACGGCTCCATCAGACACCGCACCCCGTACTCGTCTCTGGACCATCTCAATGTCGCAGAATCGCTGGTGCTGTCTCACGCCATGAGAACTAACACGGGGACCGACTTCTTCCACCGACACCATAAGTCTTCCAGCTCCGGCACCTTTACACCCATCACCACCGAAGATCAGGACTATGTGCCTCGCCCGACACAGTATCGTGGCGGTATCCTTTCATCGCTGCTGAAGCTCTACCAAAATGATAAAGGACAGAACGCGAGTGGCCACGGCATCGATTTCAGCTCAACCGCAACAACCCCCGTCATGTCCCCGCGCTCCTCGCCATCTCACTCCAGACGACCATCCACCGCAGGAAGCAGCAAATTTGATCACAGCAAGAATCTCTTTTCCTATCACAAGTCGCAGTCGTCGACCTCTTCGCTCGCCTTGAACGAGCTGCTCAAATCATCCTCCATGCTCGCCGTACCCGTGTCCCGTCAAATATCCGACCAATGGGAGCACAAAATCAAGAAGGAGAAGCCGCTCAAGCCGAAAAAGGAGCAGGCCCGCATCACTGTTCATATTGCCGGAACCATCGCCCGTCACCGGTATCTCATGAAGCTATGCCGGGCTCTCATGATGTACGGTGCCCCTACCCATCGGCTCGAAGAGTACATGACCATGTCAGCTCGCGTCCTCGAGATTGAAAGTCAGTTTTTGTATCTGCCTTCATGTATGATCATCTCATTCGATGACAGCTCCACCCACACGACCGAGGTCAAGCTTGTTCGTGTGCCACAGGGTATCGACCTGGGCAAGCTTCGCGACGTGCACAACATTTACAAGCACGTGGTACATGACAAACTCGGGGTCGAGGATGCAGCGAAGCACCTCGATGAAGTCATCACCAGCGACGCCAAGTTCCCCATCTGGTTCCGGATCATCATGTACGGCGTTGCATCAGCCAGTGTCGCTCCCTTTGCGTTCGAAGGCCGCTTCATCGACTTACCTTGTGCCTTCATCCTCGGCTGCATCGTCGGCATCCTTCAGCTGGTCTTTGCACCAAGCAATGAACTGTATGCGCACGTCTTCGAGGTCTCGGCTTCCATCATCACTTCGTTTATCGCTCGGGGCTTTGGCTCCATCAACAACGGACAGCTCTTTTGTTTTTCGGCTCTCGCCCAGAGCAGTATTGCGCTCATTCTTCCCGGTTACATTGTGCTGTGCGCCTCCCTGGAGCTTCAGAGTCACAACCTTGTTGCGGGCGGGGTTCGCATGGTGTATGCTCTCATCTACACTTTATTCCTAGGATATGGAATCACCATCGGAGCTACCCTCTATGGCATGATGGACTCCAACGCAGCCAGCGAGACACACTGTTCCAACCCACTCGATCGAGGGTGGTACATGTTTTTCGTTCCCTGCTTCACATTGTGTCTGTGCATCGTCAACCAGGCAAAATGGCGGCAGATCCCTGCCATGCTGGTCATGGCCGTCGCGGGCTATGCGGTCAACAGCTACACTAGCCTCTACTTCAAGGGCAGCGGGCAAATCTCCAACATGTTGGGCGCGCTGACTGTCGGTATCCTTGCCAACTTGTACTCGCGCCTGGGCCGACACGCAGACAACATCTGGCTGGATTTTACCGATTGGTGGAGGAAGAACGTGACGCGTCGCTACTTCAGCAGGCGCAGCAACAGGTCCAACCTATGGACAGGGTCGATCTCGGATGCGGAATCGGCGACGAGCAGCGCCATTGCCAAGGAGAAGCAGGAGAGCAGACGAAGTGTAGGCTACAGCCTTGCCGCGGCAGCCATGCTGCCGGCCATTTTTGTGCAAGTCCCGTCTGGTCTTGCGGCCGGTGGCTCGCTCCTCGCCGGCATCACCTCCGCGAACGAGGCGACCGGCAACACGACGACGATCAAGACCTCGCCGGGCACCCTGGGGAGCATGGACGGCACAGCTTTCAACGTGCTGTTCCTTGTGATTCAGGTTGCCATTTCTCTCAGCGTGGGCCTCTTTATGAGTGCCCTGATTGTTTACCCGCTCGGCAAACGCCGCAGCGGCCTGTTCAGCTTTTAGCTGAGCTGAGTATTATTTCTTTATTCAACAGGGGACGATGGCGGCAGAAAACAGCGATTCATATTTCGGCGTTTTATTTTTATTGACAATTTGTCAGGTAAAAGGATTTTGGCGTTTGTCTTTTTTTTACGTGTTTACTTTACGACTTTCTTGAGGCAGCGCGACAATAGACGCAGTGGAATAGAGAGGGTATATACATCGACACCTTAATGATACTTAACAACCATGATACCCATACATCATCATCGTGTTTGCAATCTGCCTAGCCCTTGGGGGGATTCTCATCTGCGGCATATCAAGCAGCATACCTCGCACAATTTTGCCAGAGGATCGGGACATTTCGCTCCCGCATATGACGGGGATTTTCGACGTGAGCTAGCTTAGCTCTTTTTTTCTTCTCCTGCCTGCTGCACCTCTTCTTGCTGGATTGCATCACCACGTGGCTGAAGCTATCCCAAAGGAGGTCACGACTGAGACAACCAAGCTCTAGGTAAAGCTCCTCACGGAACTAGGAATCTGTACGGAGTGGTGGTGGAGGCGGCGATCGGGTGAAGAATGTAACCGTGCCGCCGCCCACCGACGTCCGATGTCTGACCAGGACTGGAATGTTGTCTCAGTTTGACACCAGCCACTTACACGACGATGACTTTTCTTCTTCCTCCGTCCATGTCAGGCATTGATTAGCCTTGGTACAGATGACGGGGAGTTTCGGTGCAATTCACTGGCTGTAGACGTGGCGCATGATGGGCTGGTGACGCCGTCGGAGGTGGGATGACGAGGAGGGATGGGATGGGATGGGATGACGCAGAGTTTTTGTACGCCCGGACGATGACGATTTCAATGAGGCGGGTTTTTTTGAGAAATCACCGGAACATATTTCAATTGGATCATGTTAATCACGCAATCATGGCTCTTTTGGGTGTCTTGATTGGCAAGTTGATTTGAACATGAAGAGAAGAGCCACTGCGAATCAAGCTAGTTTCCTCTTTGAAATGCGACCGCAGGGATGCTACAGTCAAGCTTTTTTCATCAGTCAAGGAAACAAGGCCCAGAATGACGCGGCATTCCAGCGTCTTGTTCTCTCAACGGGCTGCATGAAGGCTGTGGAGTGCGAGGAAACGGTGCGGGACATGTTTCATCGCGAAAGCTTAGGGGGGAGTGAATCCGATGAAACTGATCACAGCTACGTAAAAAAGTAGAATGTGAGAGAAGACAGGTCGGGTTTCGAAACACAGCGCGGAATTGAATTCGCAGTTGACTACTCGTTGTCGCCTTTGACACACCCGGGCGAGGAGAGGCAGGGGCTCATCATGCTGCCCGCCTCAGACCAGACTCACAGCACCGCACCCAGGAATCGGTTCGTTTTTGCCTGCTCTGCGTGTGTCCTTTTTATCGCTGGGCGCCATGGAGAATGGGCCGTCGCAGATGCAAGGCCTGATTTTCAGAGCAGAAGTAGGGCCACCAGGCCAGTTGCGAGGTGGTGGTGCAGGAGCGCGGAATGGAAAGGGGAGCTTGCCGAGGTCAATCTCAATCGTCGATTTAGAGTGTCTTTCGATATTGGAAAGCAAATACCTTGTTTCAGACAATAAGATGTAGTCGTGATCGCGCCTCTCAATCCTAGGTGCGTCACAGACTCCGAAAATTGCCCTGTTGCTTGACATGCGGTCGCCAAGTACGAACATCGGAACCCGCAGGTATGCAGGATCACAGGAGACGCAAGTCTGGCAAAAAAACGGAGCTTTGTCGCCGCCAATACTAAAACACGGTTGCCCTTGGACTAACCAACAATACAATATTGTAGTCAGAATCTGTTGGTAAATGTACAGCCAATGCTGTGTGCTCGTGCTGTCGGGCCTCGAGACCCCCAATTGTAAGAAGTATTATTATCTATTCCTGTATATATTAAACTAATTTAGATGTGCTTTATCTTAGTGTACTTTTTACACCCCGTGATGATACAAGTATGTCTGCTTACCATCACGGCTCTATCCAATAAATCAACTCCAGCGCTACCACCACTTCTCTCATCATTTTCGGCCACAATTCGAGCCCTCGTTGGACGTCGTCTCCAGCGCCGTCTCCTCGTCCGCCACGTCCTCGAACCTGCCACCCTGCTGCTGCTTCGGCTCCTCCTCCCCCGGCCCCTTGGGCGCCGCCTTCTCGCCCGTCGGGGAGAACTTGCTCCGCGCGCGGATCTGCGGCCCGTACTTGTAGAACAGGAAGGGTATGACGGCGAGCAGCGCGCCGACACCGCCGACTAGGGATCCGCCGCCGCCGACGCCCATGGCCGAGAACATCTGGCGTGTGAAGAGGGGCGCCGCGGCGCCGCCGGCGGAGCGCACGACGGTGTTGGCGGCGAGCGCGGAAGCGGCGTAGATGAGGTAGACGTCGACGAGGTAGTTGAAGTAGGCGACGAAGACGAGGAGCATGTTTGCGGAGAGGACGCCGCCGCCGATGGTCGGGACGATCCAGTGGACGGAGCTGTTATCGGAGGTCAGTACTGGACATCCGGAGGGGGATGCGTAGAGAGAGATGCATGCTTACTTGTAGTTGGCGGACCACGCGAGCCAGAACATGCCGATGCAGAAGCCGATGCCGCCAACCATGGCCAGCGGCAGGCGGTCTTCGGGCGTGAGGTCTTCCATTTTCAGCTTTTCGGAGGCAATCTTTCGCTGGCGGAGGTGCGCATCAAAGGCCACGACGGCGCCACCACATGCCGCTCCGACCGCGGTGCCGAGCAGCGGGAGCTCGCCGACACCCGGGTTCCAGCCGCGCATCTCCTGGAAGACGATCGGGTAGATGGAGAAGAGCATGTAGAGCAGCATGTACACGACCGCGAGGTACACCGCGCACAGCAGTGATATCGTGTCGAACAGGATGATCCACGGTCTGGTGAGGGCGACCCGGTACGCACCGGCCAGGGACCGGTCCGAATCCTCAATCTGCGCCTTGACGTCGTGTCCGTTCCTCCGCGCGCGCTGCGCCTTGCGCATCAGCAGCACCGGCGGGTACGTCTCCGGGATGGTGATGACCAGCAGCATCGTGCCCGCGGCCAGCCACAGCAGCACCCAGAAGCACCAGCGCCAGCCCTCCCCGCCCTCGGTCAGCTGCAGGAAGCCCGCCAGCACCGGCCCGACCGCCGGGCCGATCCACACCATGGTAGAGAAGCACGCAAACGCCGTGGCCCGATGCACCGGGTTCCAGAGGTCAACCAGCACGCCCGGCGCGTTGCTCAGCGGCGCCGACGCGAACGTGCCCGTCAGGAACCTGCCGACCAGCAGCGCGGCAAAGTTGGGCGGCCACGCGGTCAGGAAGGAGAAGGCGAGGTACCCGGCGAAAGTGAGGACGAAGATGAGGCGGCGGCCGTAGAACTCGCTGAGGGGCGCGAAGAGCAAGGGCCCGGCGCAGTAGCCGAGCAGGAAGAGGGTGACGGTGAGCGCGGAGACTTCGGGGGAGACGCGGAAGTGGGCGGTGAGGGAGGCGGTGACGGCGCTGGGGGCGGAGGAGGCCATGGTGGCGTTGAGGACGAGCAGAACGGAGACGGCGGAGATGGAGGCCCGCCGGGGGACGGACCAGTTCATGGGATTCTCCGGGTCGGAGGGGGCGAAGTCGACGTAGCCGGCGGCGTTGAGGAAGGGCGGCTCGGTGGAGGTGAGGTGGGCGGTTCTGATGGGTTTGTTGGTCGCGGAGGAGAAGAAGCGGCTGAGGGACTGCATGATGATGGCTGGGTGGACGAGGTCCGATGGAGATATGAGGGGGGGGATGCTGTCGGATCGTGATGCAGGCGGCTGCATGCACTTACACGGGCTGAGATGGTGGTGGTGGTGGTGGTGCGAGACTGCCAATCATGGCTCCATCGAGAGCGTGTGTGTCAAAAGAATAGAATGTCTCGGATGCGAGATGGGCAAGGACAATGGTATTTAGATGGTCTAGGGCGTCAAATCGCGGAGTCTTGCAGGCCGACTTGGACGCGAGATCTCTTGGATGTAAGATGGCACCGACCATTTCCCACAAGCGCTTGGTGTCGTCATCCGCCGATTCACTGTCGATTTCAAATACCAACACATACTAACACGCTAGCTCACAACCAACCCGCGGACAATTCCCTGTAGACTTGGTGTGTTGACCCGGCCGAGAACGTTGTAAGCGTTATTGCTATTAGCGTCGGCCGAACCACCATCTCGATGGTTTCACTGGTGATGGGCATGCAGGAGATGGACGACGCGATCGTGCAGTGCTTCTTTATCATCTTATTTAATGCAAAAAAAAAATATTGCAAAGATGAAAGCTCCGGCAGGTCGAATAATTCCTCACTATGAGCCTGGCCACGGGTTTTAAGAAGAGAGAGTCCGCGGACAACGGAAGAGGCGCTGCTCGTCGTGGCCGCCCTTGCCCAGTCTTTTCGCCTATTGGCGAGGCGAGCGATGATATCATATCCCAGCCAGTTGCTTCCGACGTGTCCGGCCTAGTTATCCCCGTTCGCGGTCGGCCTTGACATGCCCCCCTTATCAGCATCTAGCTACCAGCAGCTTTCCTGGCGGTTTAATAATCCGCGAGCTGAATTTTCCACCTGCTGTGATCTTCGGTGTACTCGCCTCTTTGGTGTACTCGCCTCTTTGGTGTTTGGCTGCAGATGCTGACGCCGGTGTCTCGGAGACTGCGCCCTGAACTCTATCCCACAGCAGGGCAGGGCGCCATTGAGGTGCATGCCGCACAAAGCAAGTATTGACGCGGGAAAGGCTCTCTCCGTGTTGAAACATTGTATTCATTAATCTGTATCTGTACTCCCGTACTAACTCGTCCCTTTGCACGCTCTTCCCATTCGCTGGGAAGCGGCAGTCTCCGGTTCCGGCCAGGGAAAAGTGCTTCTACCTCCAGGGTAGCTCCTTCCTGCTGGTGGCGGGCCGCCTGCCGCATTGCCACATACTGTACCTACCTGCCTGCCTCTTCCATCATAACTGTCCCTAGCTAGCTACCTATGTAGTCCTTCCCTTCTGTATAATCATACGAATTACACTGCATCGAATTGTCTCTGATGATAGCTTCGTTCGTTGCGGACGCAACTACCGTTCTCATCCCGCCCTTCGCCCTGCTCCCAACATGAAAGATTGTCGGGCTTGCATGTGCCGGTGCATGTGCATGTGCCGATGCATGTGCCTGCAGCATCAAGCATCCCATCGGATATCAGATCAACCCCCGACGATACCAGCCCTTTGAGTGATACGACCGGCCGTGTCGCTGGTCTTCACCATGTTGGTCTTGCCGCCCCATCGGCAACTGGGGACCGGCCGGGTCGCCTACCCGGCCGTGCACGGAGCTTCCAAGCCACGCCGTGCTGCTTGCCGAGACCGCGTCTGCAGTACGACACCTTGTCCCGAAACAAAAGCTGAAGATATTCCCCCGCATTCACTACATATTTAAGACTGGGCTCATCTATCCATCTTTTGCTGTATCCTCCGCAAGTCAATTTTCCTCTGCGAATCTTGCACACAAGCGCCATGGCCCTTTCCAAACTCGTCTTGCTGGCCGGCAGCCTGGCCGCCGCTCTCGTGGCCCCGACCTCGGCCCGCGCCGTCCACGACAAAGATAACAACGCGCTTGCCGCCTCCGTCACCTCGGACGTCGACGAGTGCCGGCTGCCCCCGGTCCTCGACCCCTCCGCCGACGGCCTCCCCAACAGTGACCAGCTCTGGGGCAACCGTTGGGCGCTGCAGCGCCAAGTCGAGCGTCACCAGGCCATCGTACGTGTTCCTTCCGTGTGCTACGATGATCTCGGTCCCATCGGTGAGGACCCGCGCTGGGCGCCCTTTGATGAGCTTCACCGCGTCCTCCGCCGGACCTATCCCGCCCTGTACGTTTGCCCCCCCTCACTCCCGAACCTTGGCTAACATATTTGACAGGCACAACTACGCCAAAGTCGAGCGCATTAATAAGTATGGCCTGGTCTACACCGTCCCCGGCGCCGACCCCTCGCTCAAGCCCATCCTCCTAACCGCCCACCAGGACGTCGTCCCCGTCCAGGACGAGGACGCCTGGACCTACCCTCCCTTTGAGGGCTACTATGACGGCCAGTTCCTCTGGGGCCGCGGCGCCAGCGACGACAAGAACAGCCTGACCGCGCTGCTGACCACGCTCGAGGTGATGCTGACGCAGGTGCCCTGGCGCCCGCGCCGCACCGTGGTGCTCGCCGCCGGCTTCGACGAGGAGTGCTCCGGGTACCGCGGCGCCGCGCGCATCAACGAGGTGCTGATGGACCGCTACGGCGAGGAAGGCGTGGCCATCATCCTCGACGAGGGCGGCCTCGGTGTTCAGGACCTAGGCGACGTCGTGTACGTGCTGCCGGCGGTCGCCGAGAAGGGCTACCTCGACGTCTGGTTCGACCTCGAGGTCGGCGGCGGCCACAGCTCCGTGCCGCCACCAAACACCGCCATCGGCATCATGTCCGAGCTCGTCTCCGAGCTCGAAGCCAACCCGTACGAGCCCGTCATGACCAGGGAGAGCCCCACGTGGGCGCACCTGGCCTGCATCGCCCGGTACTCCCCCGACGAGATTCCCGACGTCACCCGGCTCGTGCACGCCGGCGACCTCGACGGCCTCGCGGAGCTTCTCGCCGCCGGCGGCGCTGAAGCCTCCGGCGCTCACCCGTTCAGTGTGCGCACCTCACAGGCCGTCGACATCATCTTCGGCGGCGGCAAGATCAACGCGCTGCCCGAGAAGGTCACGCTCGGCGTCAACTACCGCGTCACCCGCGACGACGGCATCGACGCGGTCATGCACCGCGTTGTGAAGCTCATCGAGCCCATCGTGGAGAGGCGCAACCTTTCGCTGTCCGCCTTCGAGCACGACGGCGGGAAGTACCACCCGGGCGTCACCCGCGTGGGCGGCGCCGGTAAGATCAGCATCCGCGCCGACCAGGTCTCGGAGCCGGTCTCCGTCTCGCCGATGAGCGGCAAGGTCTGGGACACCTTTGCTGGCTCCGCGCGGCACTCGCTGCGCTTCGACGGCACCGTCGTCCCCGTCGGCGAGATCATGACCGGCAACACGGACACACGCCACTACCTGGGTAAGTACAATCTCTCGCCATGTTCTCGCCCTCCTTTGCACTGCAGAATGCAGCCTCTAACGTCCGCCACCAGACCTCAGTCCCAACATCTACCGCTTCACTCCGGCCAAGGTCGGCTCCAGCGCCGGCGTCCACACCATCGACGAGCGCGTCGATATGCGCGAGCACATGAAGATGCTCGGCTTCTACTACGACTTGATCCGCAACTTTGACCGCGTCGTGCTTGACGACGAGCGCCGCCGCCGACCCTGGTCCGCGGACGAGGGCAACGAGGAGCTGTAGCCGCTGTGCAGCTCTGCCCAGCTAAACCGCCTGACCCTACTGCTGTCTGTTAGAGTATGAATAGCAACAATAGTGATCAAGATCATGATTTAATGCCAGTGATGTAGTAGTTGTATCGACATTCACACCTAAGCTAGCTCCTCCAAGATCTTCCTCCACGCCCGCTGCAGATCCATCGCCCTCTCCTCCTGCACCGCCCGTTCCACCATCTCCCTCAGCTTCTTTCCCTCTGCCGCTCCCGCCCCCGCCCCGAACACGCCCGCCTCACGAGCCTTGAGTGCCGCCGCCACGGCCTCGATGCGCTGGTTGCGCTGCGGGTGCGTCCCCGTCTCCACCCTTTCCAGGTCCAGGCTATCCAAGTACTCTGTCAGTGTAGTAGCCGCGCCGCCGTCCGCGTCCGTTGTGGCGCCGGTCTTGAGGTCCGCGGTCGCTTCCGCCATCATGTCCGCGACGCACTTGTACCAGACCTCGCGCTTGATGGCGCCGAACTTGTCGTGCGCCAGGTACGGCTGCAGCGTCTTGAGCACGGCTGCAGCGACGGCCGCCACGTCCCGCGACGGCGAGCGCGTGTAGCCGCGCGCAATGGCCTCGAAGCCGTTGCGCGCCGTGTCCGCGCCCTTGTCCTCCTTGGAATCCACCTCCATCTTGTCCTCGTCCGTCAGCGTGTCCAAATACGGCGTCACAATGTCCGCGATTTCGCTCAGGAGATCCAGATCGCTTCTCGCTTGCGCAAACTCCCAGAGACTGTGAAACGCGTGCGGGCGGTACTCGTCGTTGTTGCGCTTCGCTTCGCGGATCGAAATCTTTTTCATTTGCGCCGAGACTTGCTCGTTGCCCTTCCAGAATGCCTGACTGCTCTTGACAAACTTTGGAAACGACGAGAGCACCTTCTCCTTGCCGGGGAATGTCTTAAGGGCCAGCGCCTTGTCGAAGGACGGCCAGAGAGCCTTGCAGTTGGGCTCGCCGATGCCCCCTGTCATTTCGGTGGCGCTCGCAACATCGGAGATCGCGGCCGCGATTGTAAAGGCGCCGGTGTGCCGGAGCGCCCATTGCGTCGTTGCGAGGCAGCGCTCGACTAGCGCGACAATCTCGGGCACGTACCGCATGACGGTGCGGCTGCTGCCAGCGTGTTGGCTCCAGACCTCCTTGAAAACCTTGCTCGCGTACTCGTCCGTATCGTGAGATCCGAGATAGGCAAAAGGCAGCAGGTCCGCTTCTTGGCTGGAGAAGTGATCAGGTGAAATCTTGGCCAGCGATACAACGACGTCGGATACTTTTTGGCGGCGACTTTCGTCCTCGCCATTAAAGTACAGCTCTACCAGACCACTGCAGAAGCGCTGGCGATCAGCGTCCTCCACCGCCCTCATGATGTAAGCGGCCGCTCTGGCGTATGCTTGGCTGACCTCGTCATTCTTATCCAGGGTTTGCTTTTCGAGTAGTTTCAGGAACTTGCTCGACAACGGCTTGATGTCGCTGGTGTGTCGCGTAAACAGTGTCGTCAGCACGCGACTGCACCCAATCTTGGTCGGCATACCGATGGCGGTCTTGATCGTCGCCTCCAGCCTTGGGGCCAGCTGTAGCATGACATCAGCATCAACAAACCGCAGACTGTTCTCGATGGCCTCGGAAATAGGCGACTGGTTGACCATTTGCGAGCGCAACTTGTCAATCTGATCGCGGCTTTCTTCACCGGCGCGCTGGTAGTGGTAATTGATCTGCTGCGGCTCGATTGTACTCAACAAACCCAGCATGTGGGAGACAATCTCCGGGATGAATGGGCGCAGAGACACGCCGCCATGCTTGCAAATCTTCATGACGGTAATCGTCGCAAAGATTTGCACCTCTTGCACGGAATTCTCGATACCCTTTTCGGACAGCAAGAAGGGAAGCGCCTCTCCCATCATTGCCTTGGCAGCGACACTGTGGTTGCTCTCTTCCAATTGGCGTACAAGACCGTTGGACAACCCCATGCAGAGCTTGAGTGCCGCCTCACGCACACTGCCCTTGACGTCATCGAGGACTTTGAGCGCAGCGGTCCAAATGTCCCGATAATACTTCTCGTACTGCACGAATGGGCGGCCGTGGACGAGTTCGGCGATAGCGGCGCAGCTGGCTTCACGCATCCGCCACTCGCGACCAAGGATGCTCTTCAGTAGGTCTTCCATGATGGCTTCGAAATGCTGGTCAATGGTCGCGTTCGAGTCCTTGATAAGAGACTTCCAAATATCGTCCATGGACCTTTGGACATTAGAATTCGGATCGAACCTGTATCTGTAGAGCTTTGGATACAGCTTTGGGTCAACTTCAGACTCTGACAAGATGTTGCTCAGACCAAAGCGGCCAAAAGCGGAGCGTGTAGACCAGGTTGCGGCGTTGGCAGCAAGGGACATGAACTTGTACACCAGGCGCTGGTCGCCAACTTCATTTGCGAGGTTGACGATATCCTTGTATGACGTAACAGAGTTGCCTTCACCGGTGGGCAGAGCGCCAGGCTCAAACAGCTCCGTATCCTCTTCCACCTTGAGCTGTGTGCCAGAGCCCGTAAAAGCCGCCACGAGGTCCTTAACCAGCGCAGACTTGAGATCAGCATCACCTCTCTCATAGACGAGAGACAAGCCGCGGGAAGCTGTCTCCTGCACAAGCTCGTCGCGCGCATTCAGTAATCGCATGAAGGCGCTTTGAGTTTCTCGCAGCCGAGACTGCACCTGCTCGACATGGGAGCAGTACTGAACAATGCAGAACAGCCAGATACCGGACGCTTTGAGCAGAGAAGGTTTGGTGCCTTTGCAGTCTGCGAAAAGCTTCATAAGAACTGCAGCGATAACGGAACCCAAAGCTTTCCGTTGGAATTGATGACCATGGCACTCGACATCCATCCCCAACTTGATCTGGTCCGAGTCCCATCTACCAACGGCCGCCGTAATGGCTTCTCCCACAGTGAAGTGAATCTCAACCTGCTTCAGTTCATGAAGAGCAAATAGGCCCTTAAGAATAGCACCCAACGTGCCCTGTTCCCATTCTGAAGTCACAACGCTTGTATTTTCTGTCTGGTTAGCGTCGATGGCAGAGGCTAGGCGACCCAAACCGGCAATGGCACGCTCATTGCCCTTCTTAGCTTGTGCTGATAGCCTTTTGATAATGATCTCTAAGCTATGATCCCCCGTCGGCAAAGGCACAGACAGTTTAGCAGACCACAGCTGCGCAAACGCATCGAGAGCGGCCTCGAACAGTGAAGCCGGTGTGGACTCATCTGCCAGATAGCACAAAGGATATGTTGTTTCCGGAAGCTCACGGTCATAATAGACGCAGCGGGACTGCAGGTGACCAAAGGCCATCAACGCACCCTCTGCAGCGTTTAGGTCAGGGCCTGCTTTTTTCTGCGCATTGTCAAAGAAGCTGTGCAACGTGATGCAGAAGTTGGAGACGGCGTCAGCACCGTTCACGGGGTGAGCGGCCAGTATGCCAGTGGCCTTAGCCGCCAGTGTCCTAACTTCTCGATTGTTCGACTTAATCAGAGGAAGTAAACTCATCGTCTGCCCCGTGAGCTGACCGATAGTCTCGGCCTGGGCGAGCGACGCCACTTCAACAAAGCAACGTATGCAGTCCTCCACGATGGGGGAGTCTTCGGCAAACGCGCCGTCGAGGCATGTCTGGAGATAGAAGACGAGGTCTTTTGGCTCGACCTTTTGCAAATAGGCGCGGACTTGATTTTGAGTCATGATGTCGTTCTTCAGCTGGGCATTCAAAGCTTGCATCCAGTCCGGCTGGACGGCAAAATCGTCCAGTGCCGAAAGAAACATGAGGTTCTTGCAATACTTCAAAGCGACCGGGAAGGCAGGAACTCGCGAACCGTGGAAGTTTTGAAATACCGGACGGGCTGGTAAGATCGGCAGCCCATCGACGGATTCTTTGACGGGCGCAGGCGCTGGCTCGATAAGTGTATCGAAATATGCAACCATCATATGTCTCCAGCTAGGCATTTTCGCATTGACCTGGCTGTGAGCAAAATACGTCCAAGGGTCAAGACCCTTGTGTCCCTGCTCAATAACATCATTTCGCTCGCCGTATTGGCCTGCAACTGCCAGGATATCGATCCATCTGGCGTGTATATCGGAGAAGGGAAGGCATTGATTTGCCCATTTGACCACGGCATGCCGTGTGCTGCGAACGACTGGTGGCTCGAGAGGGAGCGACATATAGGTGAGAAGCATAGTCCTGAGCATCGAGTTATCGGCCGTAGTGCTGGGGTCAATATTCGCAGTCAGGCTGGAAAGAGCGCCATCAATGTTGACAATGGCATCATTTGTTGAGTCCTCTGACAAGGTACGAAAGAGCCAGGCAGCAAGGTCAAGCTTGTCATCGGTTGGCATGTCCGCGCTGCGTGCCAGCAGGCCGATTGTTTCATAGGCACGCGACCGTAGGTTGATGTCATCAGTGGTACGAGACGAGGCAACGGGCCATCCCTGGCTTTCAACATATTCTCGCATCTTTTGAATCAGCTGTGGCCCAATGGTGAAGCCAGGTTTAGACGGGCCAATCTGGGCGACCCAAGACAAGTATTGGAATAAAGCCTTGTGAAGTTTGGTTCGCTCGAGGGTGCTGGATGGCTGCAATGCGTTTGGTGGTGATCCCTCTTCTGGAGGCAGGAAGTCGAGGGTCACGACTCTCATGATACCATCCGTCATGGTCGTTGAAATGGCCGACTTGGACAGCATGCCGAGGATTCGCGTGCGATTGGCGGCAGGGAGTAGGGCATGGGCGGAAAACAGCCGCTCAACGAGCTGCCTGTCCTCCAAGGACACCGAGCTCCTCTTGATGATCTCCTCGCCGGTGGAAGCCACTCTACCGTCAAAGCTACCAGCAGAGTATAGGGCCGGCAGGAATTTTTCTTCATCCGTAAAGGCAGCGCTCGCGAGAAGAGTGACGACCTTGACCCGGAGCTCAGTTATGCGACGAAACAGATTTTCCGTGTCTGGGCTTTCAGGCGGAAATAGAGCCAGCTCGGTGCTTGAAAGCGTTGGGTTGGATTGGGCCAGCGTCTGGGAGCCCGAGGCCGCCCGCAGGCGCAGAAAGACGCCGAGCAAATAAGCCAAATACTTTGCGTCAGCCGGATCGTCAAGACCGAGCGCGTTTCTGAAAGCTTCATCGTCTTTGCTGCCGCGTGGTGGTATTCTCACATCCAAGATCAGCCGGAGGATGATATTGAGAATGGTTGCTGCTCGGGGCTGATTCTCGTCCGCCGCGAGGCCCTTGAGCGCGATGGGTAGGAGATGACGCCGATCTTCCACATCAGTTCTGTCAAGACTGTGCAAGATAAATGGGAGATCCAGCTGCTTGATAACGGCGGAGTCAGTTGTTCTGTACTGTTGCAGAAGTGCCTTGACGGGCAAGACAACTCTGTGAAGGGGTAAGCAAATGCATTCTCCAGTCACATCGACGCGAGTACATACTGCGGTGGCTGAATGAAGGTTTTCAGAAGTGCCAATGTTTTAATAACCTTGCGCTATGTTAACCGTTTGTGCTTATAGTATGGCGAAACCGTCATACCTTTGCCCGGACACTGGCATGGTCGCTGGCGGCTTTTAATATCAATGGCGCTAGGAAGCGTTGTAGCAGCTCGTGAAGCTTCTGCTCCTTGTTGGCGACGTTTAATATTTTGAACTCGACACTCTCGACCAGTCGTAGCTCCTTTTGCTCCGGCGACGGCTCAGCCATCACGATCCTGGTATGGCTGCTGTTTGCGTGGAGGTGAACTGGAAGCCAATTTTAAACAGAATCGTGCGGCGATTCGTACAACATGATACGCACTTGAGAGATTGTAGATGAAAAAAATAGGTTGCGCAAGTACCTTTTTACGTTACAAATGCTTGAGATGCCGCAAGTAACCCGACCTCTGGATGATGTAGACCGCTGCGGCCTGCCAGGCGACAACGTTTACGACATGGAATTCCTGACTAAGCAGGCTCAGGATCGCAAGGCCGGGGTTGTTACTACGCAGCAATGTGCACAGCAATGATTAATTGATTAACTCTGTGGGAACACCGTTTTCTTTTAAATGAGTTAAGAATTGCTGCTGGTTCATCTATACAGCACCGATGGCGGCATTCGTCTCACACAGAATGATCGGAAGAGTTGTTGCCAAAGGCTCAGACGTAGGTGGCCGAGCTATGCGGTTTCTCGGAATTTGCGGTTCGAAGCTCTTGGCCCATAACCAAAAATGGCATCATCTGCCTTGCAGTGAACCGGAAGGCTTATTAGCTTCCCATCTGCGCCTTCTTACAGACCACTGTGACTGTCGAGTTCGCAAAGATGCCAAGATTCATGCTTTTTAGCTGTGGCCATGGTTACTAGCAGCCCGGGCTCCTTCGTTAGCTGGCATGAGCAGATTGTGGCAACAAAGAGTTCGCACCCCATTTGGTATAGCACGTCAGTTTGAGATAGTTAGATCTCGAAGAGCCAATGAACTCCTGAGCAGGTACCATCAGGAAAGCTCGACACCCCACCGCACCGAATATGCAAGATGAAAAGCTTGGGGGCAAGCTTGGGGGCCTCTATACGAGCGCGTTTCCAGCAGCCGCTATACTATGCTGACAGTTGAGGGCGAATTCATCGGTATGAAAGTAAAGCTGCCTGTAGCTGAAAACACGGTGCAGCAGAATAAGGGAAATTCTTGCAGCTCCGGACTAGAGGGTCGATACAGGTAAAGCTAGTCAAGTCAAGTCGGGGGAACAGAAGCGCTATTTTGGTGTCAGACTAACTAATAATATGTCCTCCACATTCACAGCCTCCTGGAGAGCGATTTTACTTGTCGGCGTAGTTGGACGAGCTGATGAGGGGCTTTGCAAGGGGTGCGGCACCTCACACCGAATGAGGGGTTGCAAGACTCTTGCGAATCAGGCTGAGCCCTGTGCGAATACAGGTAGTTGCTATTCGGGTAACTAGTCCTGGTATACTGTGCCAAAACCAGCGTTGAGAGTTGGAGAACGGTGCGGCGGAGAGAGGCACGTGAAGAAGCTGTGAAGAAGCTGTAAAGAAGCTGACTGCCCCAGCTGAGGTCTCTGCCTAGGCACAACAGTAAAAAACAGTAACAAGGACGCAGGCTATCAAGCCCAGTGGCACAATGCTTGTGCAGCTGGAGCATGGAAAACTAGAAGAGATCGGCTGTCTCGGTGCTTGGAAGCGATTTAAGTTTAATTGTCGGTGGTGTAATGAGGGCGATGGAGCCATTCACCATCCTATCAGATTCGAACTTCCCAGCTTAGGAAGTTTAATTTGTATACTGCAAGGAGGTAGCAAAAAGCAAGAATGGCGCCTGGAGAGAGGCCAGGAATGCAAGACCAGAGACGTGTATGTCTCGGGATTGGCCGTGGTGATGAAGGCTACCGTGGTAGATTTGGCAAGGTTCGCTGCGAGGTGGAACGCGCGGTAACTCGTGCGGACAAGTTGTGCCATTATTAGCCACCAGGAATGTGAGCAATAACCGAGACTGTGGCCGATTAGGCACCGAGGCTGGAGGTGCTGCAAAAGCCATGGATGGATGGGTGTTTGTAAGAGTAACCATGGAAAGCTCTCAGGCCATGGTTGGTGCAAACTCTAACTTTAAGGACGACGGGACGACTTGGCTGGAGCCATTTGGAGTGCTTGCTTTGTTGGGGTTGGTTGCATGATACTGGTGGGTGAAAGCAGGCAGGAAACAAGTCCATGCACCAGTTGGTGCCTGGTGGCGTGCAGATGCAGAGCGTCACCTTATTGCGCAGGTGAGGGAGGCTGCTGGAAGAATTAAGCTGCTAACATTCAATGTGGTGGCGTAGGTAGCGAGATGTTAAAGAAGCGACGGGAGGAGGGAGATTGATGAGTGGATAGAAAAGCGAGGGCCGGTGAAAAGTAACCCGGCTTGTGGCTGGGCTGGTCGGTGGCTGGTGGGGTGGCTGATCCACTGGAAACACGAATTATGCCGAGCAGCCACGCATGTGGGAGACTTTGCGTCCTTTCTGGGTACGTGAATTTAGAAGAGCTATTTATGGCTGTTTACAGGGAATTTTGAACTGGCGTATTTTTACCTGCGGGCGATGATGTTGTCAGGCCCGAGCACAGAGCGTGCTTGAGCTGGCTTGTTTGTAGGTATGCAGCGATACAATCCTGACTTGTGTTTCAGAGTCATCATTGGCTCCTGGGCGGGAAGGCAACAAGAGCTAGAGATTGGCTGGATGTTTATCAAATGTGGCTTGGGTTGATACGGGCATGCATATGTGCATGATGACGGATGATGCCAGGAACTGCAAACGGAGGCGTCAGCAGGAAAAAGCATTTACGGTACGATTTAACTATTCGTAAACTGAGTTGTTATCTGCCAGTTGACCAGTTACTTGTACTGTTTTGCGTTGTCCAATATGGGTCATGACCCGCTAAGCCATTCCCGGTCAAGGATGAGATACTGACAGAACCATTGCTAATAAGCAAGAACTGTTGAAAGTTGCTTCAGGCCTCTGACGGCACTGATCAGCATGTTTATTAGGTGAAGGTCCAGAATGCTGGTGCTACTCGCCGAGTCTGGATGGCTTGACTAGTCGATACCGATGGGGCTCACACCACACTATATCTGGTCCGTGGTGGTTGCAGTCACTTGTGCCACGGCAAGCATCAGTCAACTGGTTTGCCTTGTCTGCCCGCGATATGTCTGTACGCACTGTATTTCACACGGCTCACACGGCTCGCATCAGGTACATCCAATTGATCTGTGTGGCCTCGGGCGTGCGCTCTCGGCTGCCCGCTTCTGGTCCGCCGGTTCCTTGTCCCCTCATCGTCCGTTTCCTGCTCTTGCATCGTGAATTTGCTTGATTGAGTTCTTCCATTCTGCTTCAATTGCTACAATTTGCCCCGTCGTCTATTGCGTGCCTACTCGCACTTATTTGCTCTATTGCATCCGTGCATTGCGTTGCGCTGCTTCACATCCGTCCGCCCACCAGGCACCAAGCACCCTGCTGGCCGTCACCGCGCACAAGCCCGCTCCACACGCTGCTCTGTCGTGCAGCCAGCATTGCAGGATTCTTTACGTATCCGTACTGCCGTATCGTACCGTACCTGCGGAACCCAGTGAGTAATAAGTGAGAGAATCGGCCGGTTCTAGCAAAGGCGTTTACAAAGGCGTCTTCTGTCTTGGACGTGGACGCTGTACTCTGTCTGACACCTGCACACATTTTCTAACACGAACAGACAAACGAGCGAACCCAAGCATCTTGGCCGAAACTGAGCAAGAAAAGCAACAGCGCTGCCCCGGTCGATCCTTGTGGGTATTATTTGAACGAGGTAAGAAGCCTCCCAACCCAACGCCTGGTTTTACGCCCTGCCAGCGCCAGACGAAGTCAGCACATGAGTGGCTGGTGCAACAGTGGGTTCTGATGGGGCTGCAGTGCTATTTCAGCACTGTCAACCACTATGAGCGCCACTGCGAGCCACTGGAGTTACCGTGGCCTGTCAAGGCTTGCCTGTTGTTTCACTGGCCAGTGATGTCTGTGAGCCAGGCTGAGCCACTGTCAGCCACTTTGGACCGCGATGGCTGCCTTTGTTGTTCCCTTGCCCTCATACAAATAACAACAAATACGTCGCGCTCGAATAGTTTCTCTGCCCATTTCCTGCTTGCTTGATTTTCTCCTCCACTTGACCCAGCATAAGCCTCTCTTTTTATTCTTCTTCTCTTTGTCCCACTAACCCATTTCTCAACGCGGTCTAGCTTCACACCACCAACTTCTCCGCTACGCCTGGTCCTCCTCTCGCCCCCCTCACTGCCTTCCAGCAGCTACTCCCGCTAGACCACTGCAGGCCTGCACCACGAAAAAGTTTCCTCACTAATAATTCCCTTGCCTCCCTCGCTCGCTGCCTCGCGCAACCTTCCTTCTCTTTCCTTCCACATCTTTTCCTTCCCCTCCCCTTCCGTCAAGGCTACTGCGAGTTTTCCCTTGTGCGTGTTTCGGATATTGTCAAGAGATTTACGGTTGTTTTGCGGGCGCTTAAAAGTAAGTTTACTACATGAACCCAATTTCTGTCATTCGGGCTTTTCGGCCTTCGCGGCCTTTCTGTTTTGCTGGTGTGCGCTTGGTGGCTCCCTGGCGCGCCGCCTCGAAAACTCTACCGACCTACCCCTCAACGAATCGCGATATCATCGACACGTCGCGTAAAAAAAAGACTTCGCTTAGCGCCTGCGACATCAAAAATGGTCCTCGACGATGCCATCCCACCACAGCAATTGATGCATTTGATGACTTTCGACCGGTACCCGATGCTTATCCTGCGCCCGAGCTCCCTGGCTGATGACTGGCTGGCCGGATGACGTGGCCGTGCCCGACCTCTACCCCCGGCTGCCAAATAACAATTGCAAAACTTTGGGTTCCAGCTCGCCAGCTGCCACCAAGCTTTGTTGCCTGTTGGCTTTGCCGCTTCTGCTCCTACACACGCGTTGGCCGCACTCAATGGCGCATTAGTCCCGAAATTGTCCGTGTCGCAAAGCTATTTGCCGCTTTCATCCATCCGCCTCCGGCCGCGTTGGATGCAAGGGGTCGCCGCGTACAACCGTGGAGCTCGCCAAAGGAGCCAACACACCAATTTTTGTCACTTTCTGCCAACGAATGCCAGCTCCTCTTTTTTCCGCTTCTCGATGGTGCTGCTGCAGGAACAGCCGCGGCTCCATCGCCAAACCCCCTTGGACCCGCGTCTTCCAGCGTTCCCGTCAGCCGTGATGGATCACGGACCCAGGCTCCTACCAGCAAACGAACCACAAACAAAGCAAATGCAGGCCACTGTCGCTACTCTTCGGTACTAATCACACTTTTTTATAGGTTCTCGTCATTTCGTCATCGTCCAACTGTTTTACCACGTTCGTTGCGAATTTTCGGTAGAACTTACGTCTGCATTTTTGGGACTCTTTGTCGGAACCTGCTTCTGTCATTCTCTCCCTACTTCCGTGTCTTGAAGAGCAATTTGCTTGCTTCTTTTCACTCGGCGTCGCGGTTTCTTTGCCAGAATTCTCTGTACGACCATCTTGTCAGTGTCGCGGCTTTTCGGTCCGGATACCAGCTCCCTCGATCCCTACGCACATTACGATTTGTTTCTCGCCTCAAGAGTTTACGACCCTCCGCGTGTACAATTCTAGCCAACTTTGTCGACCAATCTGCATCTAGTTCAGCATTCTCGGCAACTATTTTCTTGTACGACCGCGTTTGCTCACTGCCTCCAGCAATACCGCTAACTCGCGTCAGATCGCTCGCTCACTCGGCACTTTTGATTCTCGACATTTCTTTCTTGACCAGTGTGTACTTTGGATCCAATACCTGGACCATGCTGACCCGCCAGATTACCATGGAGCTTGACCCTTCTTTCCGCGCTGCTTCTGCCAACGGAGGCCCCTCCAACGGTCAGATGGCTTTCGCGAACGGCACTCCCCCTTCTGGCGACATGTCTGCCCCTCCTCCCACCGGCTCTTCTCAGGATCAGGCCAAGACTACCTTGTGGATGGGTGAACTCGAGCCCTGGATGGACGAGAACTTCATCAAGGGTGTCTTCCTCTCGGCTGCTGGCGAGACCGTCAACGTCAAGGTCATCCGCGACAAGAACTCTGGGTACGCTCCTTTCTTTGACCCGCTCTCCGCCTGCCAACCAGTGCTAACAAATCAGTAATGCCGGATACTGCTTCGTGGAGTTCCAGACCGCCGACGCAGCCACCAAGGCCCTTGGCCTGAATGGCAACCCTGTCCCTAACAGCTCCCGCCAGTTCAAGCTTAACTGGGCTTCCGGCGGCGGTTTGGTTGACCGCAGGTATGTACAGTCCCTCCCAATTTGTCCCCAGTGCCTCGGCCGCGCTCAATCCCCTCGAATCGCATCATTTGTACTATCACCCACGCTCAATGGCATTCAATTGTTTCACGTTTGCGGTGAGCGCGCAGTCACGCTGCACTCGCGCCCCACTTTGAGCTGTTGTCTCATCACATCAACGTTCACTTTGGCCAGCTCCAGCATGGTTATTAGTCAGGCCCAGAACGTCCCGTTTGCCACATGCATCCTCACATTTCTTTTCTAAATTCCTCTCGAAAACGATACTAATGCGGTACAACAGAGACGATCGCGGCCCCGAATATAGCATCTTCGTCGGCGACCTCGGCCCAGAGGTCAACGAATATGTCTTGGTTTCTCTCTTCCAAGCTCGCTTCCCTTCTTGCAAGTCTGCTAAGATCATGACGGATGCCATGTCGGGCCAGAGCCGCGGTTACGGCTTTGTCCGTTTCTCTGATGAGAACGACCAGCAGCGCGCGCTGGTCGAGATGCAGGGTGTCTACTGTGGCAACCGACCAATGCGCATCTCCACTGCTACTCCTAAGAACCGGTAGGCTATTGCTGTCCAAATCGCCATGTGTCATTGAAAAACTAACTTTTGTGAAGCGGCAACCACGGCTTCGGACACGGCCACCACGGTGGCGGCCCCATGATGGGCGGCGGCATGCCTCAGCAGCCCATGTGGAACGGCATGCAGGGCTTTGCCTACGGCGGCTACAACCCGGCGACGCAGATGAATCAGTTCACCGATCCCAACAACACAACCGTGTTTGTAGGTGGTCTGTCGGGCTACGTCACCGAGGACGAGCTCCGGTCCTTCTTCCAGGGATTCGGTGAAATCACCTACGTCAAGATTCCTCCTGGCAAGGGCTGCGGCTTCGTCCAGTTTGTCCACCGTCACGCGGCCGAAATGGCCATCAACCAGATGCAAGGCTACCCGATAGGCAACTCGCGCGTCCGCCTGAGCTGGGGCCGCTCGCAGAACAACTCTGGCGTTGGTACCCCTTATCGCCCTGCCCCTCCTCCTCCTCACTACATGGGAATGCCTAGCCACGGTGGTCCTGGTCCTTATGGTCCTCAGCACTTTGGCGGTCCTGCTCCCGGTCAGGGTCCTGCCGGTCCTGCCGGCCCCCCTGGACCTGCTGGCCCTCCCCAGGTAAATGGAACCGAGTAACAAGCTGGCACACGTTGATGAGACAGGGCTAACCACGGACATTTGTCAGTAAACAGAACTTTTAAAACCAGCAAGTCTGTGTTTTCGTCGACTCGATTACGGCAAGACTTGAATATCAGCAGCTTTCTGGGACGGGAACATGACCCATGTTACAAGAAGCTCCTTTGTGGAATTCGGCTCACATGATGTTGTGCGTTTGTTTGTCTTTTCTTGGCAACCTTTGTTTCCCCTGGAAACGGTTTTCATTCTGCCTGGGGGGCATGTTTTTTTCGGGGCGTTGGACTGAAATCAGAAGACGTGCCGTGCTGCTCACGCTCTGGGCGGGGCGGGTTCCTTTGTCTTGTTGTCTTTTACAGGGCTCTTCTTTTGGCCACGTTTGCTTTTTGCGCGCGCTTGACACGACGACGACACCATGCCACTTGATTATTTTCTTGAGTCTTTCGAATCACGAATTGGCGTTGCGATTTGCGTACGTTCGGGGGGTGGAGGGATTTGCCATCAAGTCACATTATCTCACATGGATTGCTGCTGCTTTCTGAAGCTTATCTTTTGTTTCCTTTGTCACTAGTTGCTCTACATTATCCTGAACAAAATGGTTCTCTGTATACGTCGGTGTGTCGTGAGTGGCCTGCACGCCGTGATTCTATTGTCGACTAACTCAAGTTATCTGACGGACGGGGAGCTGTATTGGTGTCGAGTCACCGTAATCTGTAGTTTGGTGACCAGTGGGGTGAAGTTTACAGTCTCTTGTTGCTTGAGTGTGGGCAAATGTCGAAGTAGGTATGTAGGTGGTATGTTGTCAGCTGCCTACCAAGGTAGTCGACATGCCTGATGAGACACGGGATGAGCGTCATACCCTGCATGCTAAATCTGCAGGTATCAGCCTTTTCGTAAGGCTAACAGCAGAATTTATTCACCCACACAACCATGACAGCTTACCAATCGTAAAAGCGAGGCTGCCAGGTTGAGCTTACTAATTGCCAAGTTTTGTAACGAAGCTGCGCAGCCTCGCCAGCTCAGGATACAACGCCAGAACCATAACTTAGATGATCAGTTACATGCGAGTGCAATGCTGTGGCAAAGAAAGGCTCGGAAACAGCCATGAAGGAAGCCACCTCCACCGCACCGGCGAGTCGCAAAGGGCAAAGCTGGGTACCTACTGTATGTCAACTCCACAAGTGCGGGAAAATCAGTTCACTATGAACTGGCCTGCATGTCTTATATGTCCGCGGTGGAAGGAAGGCTGATGTGTTTCTTGTTTTAAAAATAAAGGACCCCGCCCCCTCACTACCTTCTTTTTTTCTTACCTGCTTTTCTTACTTCCCTTTTTCCTGCCGCCGCCGAAGTTTTTCTTGTCAAGCCACCACATCGCCGCAAGCCGCCCGGTTCCGATCTGACCGAACCTCCAATCAGAATCACGGACCTGTACAGATACGAACATTACACCACCACACTCGCAGCGTTGTGCAGACACAGCCAAGGCACACACACAAAACACACAGCACACACATACACAATGGTCAATCCCAACTTCTCCATCCGTCCCAGCCGCGAGGCCGACATGCTTCGCTGCGCCGAGATCATGAACGCCTCCTTCTCGCCGGACCCCATCGGGCCGCTTCTCTTCGGCCCGCACACGCCGTCCTCGTGGGCCGCCACCGCCGCCGTGCACTGGCGCGCGCACACCGAGCATCTCGCCTCCTTCCCCTCCGTGCCCTTCGCCATCCACTGCGTGCACACCGACCCGTCCACCGGCGCCGAGACCATCGTCGCGACGGCCGAGTGGGCCGTGTACGACCGCGTGCGCACGGCTGCCGAATGGGTCGTCGACCCGTACACGAACCGCCTCGAGTACGTGGAGCCGGCCTCGGCGCGGGCCGGCGCGCAGGCGATGCTCGGGCCGGTGGTCGCCGCGCGGCAGGACTTTGTCAAGGGGCGGCCGTACGGGCTGTTGACGTTCATGGCGGTGGACCCGACGTGGAGGAGGCAGGGCGCGGCGACGGCGTGCGTGCGCTGGGGCATGGAGCGGTGCGCGGAGGTGGGCGTGCCGGCGTACTTGGAGGCGACGGCGGAGGGGATGAAGGCGTACGCGAGCATGGGGTGGGAGAGGGTGGACGTGGGCAGGGAGCTGGTGTACCCGCCGATGATGTGGTGGCCGGAGGGCGTGGAGCGGTGGGCGGACGTGAAGGAGGTGAAGGAGGCGGACGGGACGAAGGTGGTGAATGGAACGGAGGAGGATTTTACCATTGGCCAGTCAGAAGTTTTCGAGTTGAAGGGGCAGTGATGGAGGGAGACGGGGGTAGGGACGGCAGGATCTATTGTGAGGACTCCATTGCAATAGGAATACTGGACAAGACAGAGTATAAAGCGTTACTAAGCACTGTTTATAGAATCAACTCTCAAGTTTGCTTATACTCTGCCTTGCTTGTGTTTGTGCTTCTTCTTGTCTCCTATCTGGTCCTAGCTAGTGTACTTGGTCCATGTGCTTGCCTGTACTTGCCGCTCTCGCCGACGCAACGGAGCAATTCCGCCGCCTCTCTGCCGTCACCCTGTCCTGTTCCTTCCCCTCGTCATCTTATTCCAAGCAGCGCAATCACAGAATCGCCCCCGCGACGTCTTGGCTTGTTTCGTAGCCTCACCCGTGGTTCCAAGTTGGCCAGATGAGCCGCTGTAAGGCAAACAAGTCTGCATCTCGCACGGGGCAGAGTGAAAAGTTTGCTCAACTTTGCCGTCACTGCTGCATTACCTTGCTGATGAAGAAGACTCCGGAAGAAGAAAAAAAACGTACTAATTTTAGGTGTATATTCTGTGATTCTATGACAACACGTCTTGTGCCGTCTGCCTTGCATTGGGGATGGGTCGCACAACAGCAGCCTCGCCAAGTTATATGTGCGTCCCCCTGAACGGGCTAACCGCCAGCCGCGGAGATGCAGCCATCCACGCGGATGATGGCAGCATCGACATCTTCTCTTCCCATCTTTCTGTCCGCCTATTTTCTTTGTAATTTTTCTATTTTCTTCGCCCTTGGTCAGCGAACCCCCTTCCCCCCCTCCTCGACATAAGAACCGACGGTTTTGGGCGCCAGTAAGACAATGGCACGCGCCGCCCCCTCGACTAACTACTACTCGGTTAAGAAAGGGGGAGAAAGTTGAACTGACCCGCTTCGCCTCTCGCCAGATGCAACCCATTCTGCAACAACGCCCGCCAACGGCGCAAACAAGCCCCAGGCCAACCTTGCCAACAACGACGCGATGCATGTTCAAGGACCAAAAAAAAGGCGCTTGCGCAGGCGGTAGGGCAACGCCGCTTGCGCTGCCCAGTTAGTTGGCCGCTTCGCCCGAGCCCGTCATCCCGGACGGATAGTGGATATGTCCCTTTTGTTGGTAGCCGATCCAACAATGAGGGCTGGCGATGACCAAGTCCCATCATGAACTCACCAGAACTCGAGACGCACAAACAAAAGGCTCATCAACTGCAAAAAAAAAAAAAAAAAAAAAAAAAAGGGAAAA